>NC_051065.1:85800554-85820475 GCF_004664715.2 Peromyscus leucopus | reverse complement strand
TAAAAATAATACTGAGAGACATGGCTTTTAAGGAAGGACAGGTAAACATTCTTGTCTTACTGTATTTTTCATAGCTCAGTTATTCAAGAACTACTTCCATCAAGGCCAGATAAGTTCAAGGGTTTTTTCCTTTCCATTTGTGCATAGGAGCTTCCTTCCTAAATTAAAAACTAGGTTTTTATCTATGCCCAATATTCCTTTGAGGCTTCAAAGTACAGCACTGGATATCAATCCCATTTAAGCATAGTTTGTTGTCTTTAAGGAAGATGAATTTTCTCTCAATAAAAATGCTTTTCATTTAGATACTGTGTTAAACATTACTGAAAAGTTTAAGTTTAAAAGAAATGTAATGCATATGACAATTTTCCCTGCATGCATAACAAATATGTGTGTGTGTGAAATCCAAAGAAGTCAGAGAAGGTGTCACATCTCATGGAACTGAACTGGCTTCAAGCCACCATGCATGCTAGCACTGGAATTGAGCCAGCTTCACCTGTGAGAACAAGATGTACCCTTAAATGCTGAGACATCTTTGAAAACAGTCCACGAAAATTATAATATTAGTTGACTTATGACCATTTTGCAAACATATAATCACATTTATCATCTTCTTCTTTCCATTTTATGTCCTTATATCTCTCCCTAACTACATACTGACCTTTATGTACTCTGAACATTTTGTAGAAGTATGACATGGAATACTCCACACAGTGAATTTATGGAGCATATTTTTTTCTCTACAGATAAGAAGCAGCTAGTCTTATTTTTCTCCTTAAGAATGGAAAACTTTTCATTTTCCTTGGGAAGATAGTTTTTATATTTCAACAATAATGGCACTAAATTATCCTCTGTGTTATCTAAAACAAGCCAATCAGCACATTAATCAAAGAGCCTCCTTGTGGATAAAGCATAGGATATCTCCTTGAAGTCTGTCCTTAAATTAGGCTTTGGTCTTCTAGAGACCCTCAAGAGCACAATAATTTTCTTGGGCCTACTGACAAGGATGAGAGACACCCAATCTTTTCTTTTAATTTGTTTAAATTTATTTATTTTATTCTCTGTATATGTATGCTTTGTCTGCATGTATGTATGTGCATCACATGGAAGTTGTGTGCCCTAGGAAGTTAGAAGAGGGCCGCATATCCAATGGAATTGATGTTACCAGTTGCTGTGAGCCAGCATGTGAATGTTGACACTTGAACCTGTGTCTTCTACAAGAGCAACAAATGCTCTTAACTGCTAAATCATCTTTCCATCCTGTGGGACATCCACTCTAATCATCCCTGGTACTAAGGCTACAACAAACTGCCAGTGAATATGGATCCTACTGAACAGAGGAGACTGTTGCTAGAAGTCAGAGTTCTGGGAGAAGCTCGTTCCCTAGACAGTGGATTGCCGCATCACCAGGTTCAGTAGGCTAACTGTGGGTGTAGTCAGTTCCAAAAGAAGTAAGCAGATGGGCTTGAGAGATGCTCAGCGGTTAAGAGTACTGGCTGCTCTTCCAGAGGTCTTGACTTCAATTCCCAGCAACCACATGTTGGCTCACCACCACCCATAATGAAATATGGTGCCATCTTCTGGCCCGCAGGGATACATGCAGGCAGAACACTGTATATATAATAAATAAATAAATCTTAAAAAAAAAGAAGTAAGCAGAGACTTGGAGATTTTCCTGGGGTCCTAGTTGATCAAGCCAGGAGACTGCTTTTTTTCTAGAGTTACAATGAATTTAGCTCCAGGGCTGGTGATATTGAATTGAAAGATACATGTTAGTAGTGCCCTCTGCTGGTAAGATGGGCGAAATGCCAACAGGGTTGGGTATTGTCAATTGGGGAATCTAAAGAAGAGCAGCATTCACAGATATCAGTGCCAGATACTAGTGTGCTTATGTTTAGAAGCCTACACCAAAAAATGCTTATGTTGTGTAGTCAGAAGTTTTCTTGTGTCCCACAGCTATTTCTTTCCAAATAAACACACAGAGACTTATATTTTTTTACAAGCTGTTTTGTCTATGGCTTATTACTAACTAGCTCTTTTATCTTAAATTAACCCATTTCTATTAATTTATGTATTCCCACCTCTCTTGCGGCATTATCTGTATTCTATTACATTTTTACTTCTCAGGTGGCAGTTTCAGAGTCTCCTCTGACCCTGCCATTTTTCTTCCTCTATGTCACTTGTATTTCCTGCCTGTCTGTCTCCTATCTTGCCATAGGTTAAAGCAGCTTTATTTATTAACCAATGGGAGCAGCACATACTCCCAGCATATAGAAAGATATCCCACATCAATGGTGAAAAGGTCAAAATAGTTATTCTTTCCTCCCAGCAGTCAAAGGCATGAGGAAGAATAATGTCCACATTGTCACACACATGCTTATACACATTCCAATTCTTGCCATCATTAGTTAAAGAAATATTAACAAGTAAGTGTTAAACACAGCTGTAAATATGTCAAAAGTGTATGTCCAGATACATAGATACTACCTTCTCACTTTCTTAAAATGAGGTTACTACCAGATAAAATAATGTAGAACTTTCTTGTGGTAACAATGGTACCAAGTCACTTAATATAAAGCCATAATACATCAAAGTGTAGAATATCCTATTAAAAGGAGTCCACTCTATGGTAATATTTTATTTGTACTGAAATGTGATTTTATTTGTATGTTAATAAATAAAGTTGCCCAGGGGTCAGAGCTATTAGAGCCATAGCAAAAGCTGGGCATTGGTGGTGCATGCCTTTAATCCCAGCACTTGGTAGGCAGAGCTAGGTAGATCTCTGTGTGTTTCAAGGATATAGCCAACAGACAGTGACGAGGCAGTTATGTGGTTGGTTTTACAACCAATGAGAAGGCAGAACAGAAAGTTTGTATAAAAGACAAACAGACAGGAAGTAGGTCTCTTTTTCAGAGAGGTAGGACACCGCAGGAGGAAAAGGAAGGTTTTAGCTCTTAGCACTGATCTCTTGGCAACTTTATTTATTAACATACAATTAAAATCACATTTTTAGTACAAATAAAATATCACCATACCACTCTATTGATGTTGGCATTGCCCTTAGTGATCATATGGCTGTTAGTGCGTTAAACTGATACTCAGCATCAAGGGAAAATACTGATACCACACAACAAGGTATAGTAAAAGATAAATGCTTGCAATTTGATATCAAGGTTCTATTGAAAATGCTTTATTTGGGGCACCTTATGAAAACAAAAAGTTACTCTGCTGAACCCCTGAAAGGGGTAACAGTAAGTTGAGGATGATGAAATCTCATAGAGGACAGCAGGACACTGGAAGTTGTGGCATGAATGTTGATGACTTTTATTGAATTTTAATTATAGTAGCTTCCATCACCTCTTCATTATGCCTTATTCAAGGATGGATGATTAAATCCCTTGTATATGGCCCTGTAATTCACCTGGTAAAAACAGAATACCTTCTATATGTCATTGTCATTCAATTCTAAGTATCTAGGATGAGGAATCAGACCATCATCTTGTGAGATGAATTGTTTTGTTCAACAGCCTCATGGACACTGTATTGTCACAAAAAGAAAATGGAAACAACTAATCACTGTTGAATGTCTTTTTTAATTGAACTGAAACTGAACTCACTCTCTAGAAGCTTCCCTGAGATTTTCCTCAATTTTGGTTCCCAGAGAGGAGATAGATTGCCAAGAGAAGATTATGGCTCTACAATCAACATGGAATCTTTTTTACATATCTAAATTTGGATCACTCTTATTATCTTATTGGTATTTTTGTCATCAGTTTCATTGTGAATAAGATTCTTTCATAATCACTTTTTGGTTTTGAAATTATAATGTAATCACATAATTTTCTCCCTTCCTTTTCGTTCCTTCAGACACTATGATTTACCCTCCTTGCATACATAAACATTAGTTTCTGTGAACTAAGCACTTTGTGTACTGAACCATCTCAAGTGCCCTAAATCTCATATTCATGTATATTCATTCTGTCAGTTTCTGTTCATCTAGAGAAACTTGAGCAACAGAATCACTTTTAATAGAGGTCCAAGATAATTTTCCGTCCACATTTGTATTTTTTTTTTGACAGCAAATGGGAAAATTTCAGAGGCAGAGAAAGAGAGCTGGTGACTCTACATCAGCATGATGTACCCTCTTACCACTAACCACATAATGATGAATGCAGTGTTGATGGTGTACAGTATCATCATTCATGAAGTATAATCTCTCCAGCAAAGAAGAAAAGGTTTGTTGAAGTATGCACTCTATATGGCTTCACTAAATCCCTGCTTTCCACAAAGACAAGGTCAAGACAAACTACACTTGAACCTTAAGGAATGTGATATACCATAGAGGAAAGCAGAAGATAAACCCAGGGGTGAGGATCACAATCTTTCTCTTTGAAGACAAGTAAATGTTGGAGTCCTGAAGTGACTCTCACTTTTGTGTTATAATAATTCCTCTTTTAGAGTTGGACAATGAAGCAGATACTTTATTTTTCATTATTTTATGTCTCTGTTGTTTTGCATACATGTATGTCTTTGTACCACATTCATGTAGTGCCAAGGAGTCCAGAAAAGGGTGTTGGATCTCCTGGTTTGGGAATTATAAATGGTTGTGAGCTGCCTTGTGGATGTTGGCAGCTCAAGTCAGGGCTTCTGGAAGAATGGCCACAGATCTAAACTGCTGACCATCTTTCTAGAGCCAGAATCAGAGATTTTGTTGAAGTCTCCACCATCACTATTCACCCTACATACTGAGGAACTGTTAGTAAATAGCAGAAGTGCAGGGTTTATATTATGGTTTGATTCAAAATAAGAACTCCAAACCAGAACATCATTGCAGCCTATTGAGTGGTTGTGTAAGAATGAACCCTGAAGATTTTCCAGTGAATGATCTACTAAAGCCACACCCTTAAGAAACACTCTGGAGATATTAAAATGGCTCTGCTGGTAAAGACACTTACCACCAAGTTCAAACACCTAGGTTCAAAACCCTGTGACTTATATCGTAGAAATAGAGAACTACTTCCCTCATGTTGTCCTCTGACTTACACACACACACCACCACCACCACTAACAACAGCAACAAAATTTTTTTAATATTTATTTTTTCATCACAATGTTTATGGTTATTTTGTCAGCTTGTATGTCTATGTACAACATGTGTGTCTGGTGCATCTGGAGGCCAGAAGATAGTTATGGTTCCAGTTAAACTGGAGTTTACAGATGGTAGAGAGCCACCATGTGTGTGCTGGGAATTCAATGAGTGTTCTTCTCTTTTGGGGCATGTCTCCATCCCCTGTTAATAAACATTTTTTTAAAGAAACAATGTTATTTTTGTGTATTGACATCAGAATATTCAGTATAGCACACAAAATAACTGTGCTGAGAGGTTATCGCAAATGATTTATCATTCATTTGTGTTCCTGATGAGTGTATTCTAATATTATTTCAAAGGGAACAATACCTTCCAGAAGTGCTGTAAGTAAAGACACACTTAGGCTATGGTAGTGCATGCTTTAATTCCAGCATGTGGGAGACAGAGACAGATAGACCTCTGAGTTCAAGGCCAGCATGCTCTACACAGCCAGGAATACTAAGACAGACCCTGTCCTGAGAAAAGAAATAAAGAAAAAAAAAGAAACACTTGTGAGCAAAAAGAGGTGAAGCCTTGATCTGGAGGAGGTGGGAATAGGGGGTATGCTGGGGGAAGGGGAGGGGGGCAGGAAGGGAAAGAACAAGGGAATCTGTGGCTATTGTGTAGAGCTGAATAGTATTGTAAAATAAATAAAAAAAAGAAACCACTTTCTAATATTTACATTGTTTTTTTTTAAATGGTGTTGTACCTAACCCTAATACTATGGAGAAAATGACTTCATACCAGAATTTGTATCCATTGCAATGTTCACAACTGTGTCAAAATAGCTCTTGTATTAAAATCCACCATTGGCAGAAATAATCTGCTGCAAAATCTGCACTATTTCTGGTCAGGCTTGGGACAACTGTATATGGCCCAGCTGTGTTATTAAGATAAAACAGCATTGCAGCTGTGCCCACCCCTGCCCAGTCACTAATGATTGTTGTGTGTGTACTGCACTCACTGAGAACTTCTTAATACTCTGGTCATACTCTGTCTATACTTCAGTCAACATCATGCCACAGCAGAGCCATGAAGATTCCCTCTCAGCTTTTAGTGTTCATGCTGTTCTGGATCCAATGTAAGGAAGGACTACTATGTGAATTCATTTGGCCCTTTGTTATCAGTGCTAACAGGAAATTCAGAGAAATCATTTCTACCATTATTAACAATGTATATTGGTTGCGTGTTTCCAATCTCAGACACGATAACTGGCATCCAACTGACCCAATCTCCATCCTCCCTGGCTGCATCTCTAGAGACAGAGTCATGATTACTTACTTGCAGGGCAAATAAGGACATTGGTAATTGGTTAGCCTAGTATCAGCAGAAACCAGGGAAAGCTTCTAAACTCTTAGTATATCTTGCATCTAGTTTTGAATTTTGGTTCCTTCAAGGTTCAGTGGCAGTGTATCTGGGACAGTGTAATGGGACTCTCACCACTAGCAGCCTGCATCCTGAAGATGTTGCTTCTTAATACTTTCAAAAGTATTGTTGTACCACTCCCAAAGTAATACAAGCCAAGACATAAACTACTGAAGGATGCAGTAAAAGTTCTAACAGCAAGGAATTCTGTGCTTAATAAATCCATGCACACCAATGAAAGAAATGAATTAGATTTCATCAGGTTTTTGGATCTTATTCGTAGGATCGTCATTGTCATTAATGGAAATATAGCCAAAGGGCATGCACAGTAACTGGAAGTATTCTTGGGGCTATAGAATGGAGCCTGTTCTTTGTAGAAAAACCATTGATCTTCCTGTTTTCCTTGGGCCTTCCTGGAATGACTTGGTCTGTGATGAGCCAATGACATGAGCTTAGGCAATCCCACAGTTGTGCCCAGCCTCTTGTCAGGCCCTACTGATTTAAATTTTCCAGAACACAGACTAGTGCCCAGAAAATTCCATAATAGTTTGATCATACTGTTCAGGACTCAGTCCAAGCCAGAACAGCACATGCATAAGAGTGCCCAGGATCAGCCACAGGACTCTGACTACTCTGATTTTCAGGCAGTAGACAGTGGCACTGGGGACTTTAGGATCCAGGTATCATATGTGCTATTTAGGTTTTTCAGAGGTTAACTATGAGTATTTCTTGTTTATGTCCTTGAGTCTTTTGTTTCTTTATCCCTGACATGTTTTGGTAGTTTATGGAAACTTTATTGGTGAGTCCAAATTAGAGAAAGCAATTAACATAGGAAAGACACTTGAATTCATATTATCAGTGGCCATTTTGTCCTTGCTCTGTGCTTCCAGACCCACTATGATGTAACTGAGAGGCATTAAATGCCTCTCTCATGATTAACTGAAACCTCTGAAAATGTGAGCCATAGAGTACTGCATCTGAGAAGTATTCTCAGCCAATGTAGACAACTAGTAGGAACAGCCTGGGCAATGCTGTGTTAAACTTTCGCCTCTCAGAGTGATTCATGTTATAATACTATTCATTGTATCACTTTTCGAGTACCCCAAAAATGTTGACAATAATAATTCACAGCATCTTCAGACTCCAAACTACTGATGGTGAAAGAATACCCTACCTCAGATCCACTGACCTTGAACATTGAAAGGACTCCATCTACCAAGTAGAGCTCAGGAACTTTCTCTTGCTTCTGTAGATATCAAGCTAATGAGTAATCAATTTCCTCACTAGTCTATCAAGTGATGGTGACATTTTCTTCCAGAAATGCAGAGATGGAGTCTGGGTTGTCTGCACATTAAATGTGACACCTGGCATTAAAAACACAAGACAAATACCTACCTGATTAAACACTCCTAAAACAGTCATTACCTGACAATCTGGACAGCACTGACCAAAGATAAGCAAATACTCGATGTCTGCAATGTTATACCTTGTACCACAGTGATACAAGTCATGACAAAAATTATTCGATGAATCAGAAGCAAGAGTGTAAACATTTCAAAATATTCCTTAAAACATTGGACACTTAACTATGAGGTTTTTTTCCAAAACACAGTCATTTTTATGCTGTAGACTCTACTTCATTGATCCCACACTAACTTCTAAAAGACTTAAAACAGGGGATGGAGATGGTTTCTTCTTGAGATATGGGCAAATACTTCTACCCTGAAACTAAGGGGTGTAGGAATCTGAAAGGATTGAGGTGTTTTTAAATTATACAAAATAATGGGGCACTTATTATTAGATTTTCATAAATTTATATTGTGTACTTTGGTCAAAACATAGTATAGACAGTTCTACTCTCCAAACTATCAACACTAATCTCTGTGTCCTTTCCCGCATAACACTGGAGAAAAAGCAGCTCTTTATGTAAAACTATATAACTTCCCTCATACAGAATCACTCTGAGTATCTTGTACTTGCTGTATCTTCTCTCAGAAATAAAGAGATTGCAATACTATTGTGGATAAGAGAGACTAAAAATAACAGAAGGAACAAGAGTGTGGAACAAGGAAACAGATGAAGTGGGAGAAAAAAAGGCAGAATGTGGTATACACATAGAAAGTTTGATGGTACTGGTTTACTACCTGAGTGGTGTGTCATAGTTTTAGCTATTATGTGAGGGAGGCTGGTTAATCAGTTGGACCTTGGATGCAAACACAAACATACTGAATAAAAGATTTAATATACACGTAAAAGAAGTGCATGTGAGTACAGAAAACAATAAGGTGATGAGGCCACAGAGAAGTGAGAGCTACAGAGTTTGGGAAAAAAATCAATGGGCAAAATTTCCATTAAATCCTCTCTAGAGGCTCTACAACCACATCCTGAACTTGACTCATTGACCCTGATTCTACAATTCCTTTCTTTAGAATGATGAGATATTACATCCTCTTCATTTAAAGTACAAATGTTGGTCATTTGTTACAATAGTTCATGGAACTACTAATATAAACTTGACTCAGAGAACAAAATAGTTAAAGCTTCTCTTACTGATTTAATCTCCTGGTTCAGTTCTCCAGTGCTTAATATAAAGAAATGGAAGATGTTTATTCCTTAGGAAGAAAGCACATGAATTCCCTTAGTGTATCATGAAGCTCATGATGGCTATGTGTAGATGTAATTCTAAAGGTCTTATTAAGTAGGAAACACACAGCCAAATAAAGAGTTAAAAGCCCAGAGATCAAGCAGCAGCTAAGAACTAAGACCACCTTATCTTACCACTTGCTGCTGTCCTTCTCCTGAGAGAGAGACCTTCTTCCTGTATCTTGTCTTTTTATTGTCTTTCTGTTCTGCTTTCTCATGGGCTGTAAACCCAACCACAGGACTTCCTGATCACTGCCTGTTTAAACAGACCTCCAGGTCTCTATGGTTGGTACTGAGATTAAAGTTTTGGGTCACTGCTTGGCTGTGTCCTTGAATACACAGGGATTCTGCCTGCCATGTGACCGGATTAAGGGCCTGTGCCACCACCTCTGGACCTCTGCTAAATGGCTTTCTCTTAGCTCTGATCTCTAGGCAACTATATTAACATACAAATATAATCACATTTCAGCACAAAAAAAAATCACCATAGCTGTCTAATGCATATTGATTATTGTTGTGCCCAGCTCATAAAAATCTCTGCTGATTTTCATGTGTCCACACTACAGCCTACTCCATTCATACTTCTTGAATAATCTGGACACAACCTGTACAGGTGTCAGTTAAAATCAAGACACATCATAGGCTTGAGGGTTTCCACTCAATTACAGGGGCTGTTGATGCTCTGGGTTCTGGATGAAAAGGGCTAAATCTGGATACTTATCCATTTATAGTAGTCATTGTTGCTTGGTCTTTCGGGAAACTCCTCTGGGAATATTATTTATTGTGTGTATACTTATATATTTGCAATCTAAGGAGCTAGATGTGACATCCTGATGACCTAGTCTCCATCCTCCCTGCTGGTATATCTAGGAGACTATCACCATCACATTTCAGGCAAGTTGGAATATTAACAGTTACATTTGCTGACACCAGAAGAACCTAGGAAATATTCAAAAGATTTTCACCTAGGATGCATTCTGTTTGCCATCTTGGGTTCACATCATGGTTCAGTGGTAATAATTATGGGACAAATTTCACTCTCCCCATCAGCAGCCTTGTGCCTGAATATGTTGCAACTTGTCACTGTCCACCCTCCTACAGTGATTCAAGTCATAACACAAACCCCTCAGGAAAGAAGAATAATCCTGGATGCTCCAGGTATTTCTCTTAGTGTCCCCACATGCTGACAGCATCTCTTCTATAGAGACAGGATTTAAGATCACTAGGAAGTTTTAGTGGGAGGGTCCAGGAGACTGATGTTTACCTAAATTTGCATATCTAAAACTTAGCCTCAAATGAGCATGTACAAAAATGTCTCACAATTCTCCAAAAAGAGAATTTTTGCACCTGAAGTTTCTGTGTGAGCATGATGTGTGATACATACAGGAAAACAAAAGCCACTATATATATATATATATATATATATATATATATATATATATATATGAACTTTTCTACTTGAAGTGTTGGATTCCCTAATGCTGTTCTGAAATCAGAGCTCCCTGCCTTGTAGATACAGGCCTCCTAACCATGCTGTCTTTAGACATCCTCAGGCACCCTAATATTGTTCCTAAGTATTGGCAAGTAAAATGTCAACTGTAATTACTGTCACAGAATTATAAGAATGATGATCCTTGTGAACATATTTATATCATGCATGTGCAACTTTTGAGGTATCCTCAGCAACTTTCAGATGTGTAGAATGAGAAACTTTATAGTATCATATAGCAGATTAAAATGAGCAATTTTATTAATTATATAGGTGTCTTTTGGGGAGTTAATGAATAGATAGATTATAGGAAAAATGAGGATATAATTCATTTTTCTTCTAATAGAGGAACACCTCACAGTGATCTATGTTATAACAATATATCAGCGATTTTATTAAGAATGAAAGCGCTGGGCATTGGTGGCACACACCTTTAATCCCAGCACTCGGGAGGCAGAGCCAAGTGGATCTCTGTGAGTTCGAGGCTAGCCTGGGCTACCAAGTGAGTCCCAGGAAAGGCACAAAGCTACACAGAAAAACCCTGTCTCGAAAAATCAAAAAAAAAAAAATGAAAGCAAACTCTAGAAAAGATAAAATGCAATAGAACTGAAGGCCCTGTATGAAAATCCCTCAATAGATAATTCTATAAACTTCTGTTCCTCATCCACCAGGAGGAAACGTTGGTTGCTAAGGGGGTCAAAGTGTATAATTTTCTGTGTTGATTGACAGATTTTGTTGAATGCATATGTTCTTTTCCAGTGATGTATATGATTGCAATCATATGAGTGGTAGTTCATGTATATGCCTAAGATAGTAAACACAATGACTTCCATAAAGTATTATTTTAAGGACACCATGAGCAGCACAAAGTCAGTTATAGGCTGATTTGTTTGACTAACTCTACTTCATTATATTCATCTGGGTGGATTTGACTGCTATGAAGTCTGGGATTGGAATGACCTGATTGCTTGGTTGGAAATTGGTGTGTGCATGCAACTCGAGGAAGCTGTTGTTCCTTTCTCAGTTAGCGCTCTTCCTCTCTATGCTTTATATGTGAAGATAAAGATGTAAACTCTTAGCTACAGGGCTATCCCTGTCTGCCTGCTGCCTGCCTATAACCATGACTGTCATGGACAAATCTTCCACAGCAGTAAGCCTCCAAATTAAATGCTTTCTTCTTTAAATTGCCTTGATTGTGGTGTTTCGACTCAGCAATAGAAAAGTGACTAAGACATTTACCCTCCTAACAAGGAGAGAACTGAATAAACACTCAATGTAGAAAAGGCTCCTTTCCTCCATGCATATAAGAGAGTTGACAAACTGTCTGAGGACTCCTTGAACAGGAAGCCTTACTTTCAGTAAATAATAGAATCTAGATTCTGAGAATACTCTGTTCCCAGTAGCAGTTTGTCAGAATACTAGTTCCTTAGGATTTTTAAGTATATAGGATTTAGTTAATTTTATTTTATGTGTATTCCTGTTTTGCCAGCATATATATTTGTGTGCCATGTGAGAGCAGTGACCTCAGCATACGGAAGAAAATCTCAGCTATCCTGGAAGTAGTTACAAAGAGTTGATAGCAGTACTTTGGGCTCTAGGAATCAAACCCAGATCTTCTGAAAGACAAGCCAGTGCTCTTAACCAGGGTTCTGGCTATAGTAGAAGTTGCTATGAAGCCATGGGTTTGACTGATCATATTGCTTTGTTTGCAGCCTGGACCTACAGGGTTTTAATACTATAGTAAGATACTAATTTTCTAATTTTAATTGGATAATAATTTTTCTGTAACTTCTTCATGGTTTATGTTTGTATAGTGGTATCAATGGACCTGGTTTTTGTATGTGGATGTGTGTGTGTCTGTGTGTTTACTTCTCTGTTGTAGAAATCTCAACTCTTGCCTTATCTGCAACACAGGAAAGGTAAGATTTCCTGTAAGAATAGAGACTTACTCCCCTGATTTCAATGCTAGTGCTCAGGAAGAGGAAAGATATTTAGGATATTAACAAAGGCATTTTTCCCCTATATAAAAATATCTCATTGAGGCCGGGCGGTGGTGGCGCACGCCTTTAATCCCAGCACTCGGGAGGCAGAGCCAGGTGGATCTCTGTGAGTTCGAGGCCAGCCTGGACTACCAAGTGAGTCCCAGGAAAGGCGCAAAGCTACACAGAGAAACCCTGTCTCGAAAAACCAAAAAAAAAAAAAAAAAAAAAAAAAAAAAAAAAAAAAAAATCTCATTGAACTTTAAATACTGGTTAAGAAGAAAGAGAAACACTCTCAGAAGTGGAACACATCAGAAGGAGCAATTTTGGCAGCCGAGGCTCTCACTTCTGCTTCCTTGGGTGGTTTATGTTATGGCTTGAATCACTGTGGGAGGGGTACTGTAACCCTGAAGACAGAAATAATCTGCCACATCTTCAGGCTGTAGACTACTGATCTTGAGTGAAAACTGTGTGCCAGATCTACTGCCACTGAACCTCGATGGGACCCCATCTGCCAAAGTATCTCCAGCATAGATCAGGAGCTTAGGAGGTTTCCCTGGTTTCTGCTGATGCCATGCTAAACCCCAACCAATGTCCTGACTTGCCAAGCATGTGATGGTGACACTGTCCCCCAGAGATGCAGATAGAAAGGCTGGAGCCTGGGTCATCTGGATGTCACATCTGACACCTGAGATTGGAAAATTGAAATCAATTTAATTCTGTTAGACTTTCCCGGAGACCAGACAGCACTGACAACAATCAGCTGAATAAATTTCAGTGCCGTCTTCCTTACCTGTAAGCCAGAGCAGCAGCAACCCCAGGAGCTGAGTGGGGCCCCTCATGTCTGTTTTGTGACCTGTGTGAGGCTGACACCAGCACAGGATGTGACCTGACTATGAAGACCTCAGAGCAGTGGGGTCTGAAAACATGCAAATCACCAGAGGATCAGCACAGCTACAAGACCAGTCAAGTGACACATTATATGTGGTCCTCCTCTGTCTCAGATCAGAGAGGAAGCGCAAGTTTATTTGCAGGAATGTGCTCCTCTTTGAACAACAAGAACAGCACCTGTCTATGAGTTCAATCTTATTTTGATTATTGTCATTTTCAATGTAGAATCCTCATATTATGTTTTCCTCCATGGCAGGCCCTGTCAGATGTAGTACCATTCTAGAAAGCACACAAATGGTTATATGAATTTTCATTGGTTGATGCAGATTTTATTGAGGCTGTGCAGTTCTTCCCTTCTCCCACCATTTATTAGTTAAATGAAATTATAATGTTTCTCTCATTTTCTCTTTCTAGACCCTCCAAAATATGCCTCTCCACTCCTCTTCAAATTTCTGGCCTCTTCTTCCACTCTTAGTGCATGAATATATGTATTTGGAGATACCTATATATTTCTAAATATAAACTGTTGAGTTCATACAATGTGTTACTTGTATGTATGTCTTTAGGGATGACAATTAGACACTGGACAGTCAGTGTGCTCTTCTGAGTACCTCTACCATGCCCAGCTTCACTTAGTTGTCTATAGTACTTTGTGTAGAACTGAGGCTTTGTGGCCTTTCCCCTGACCTGTTCACATGTTTGTTTGTGTCCTCCCTATTCATCTACCATTTGTTCAGTAATGTTGGTGAGCCTTTACAGGTAGAGCTTCTGATGTTACTAGGATACACAATTTCACATTAAACTCCCTGAAACGTAGGCTCTCAGAATCTTTCCACTAGCTTTCCAAAATATTCCCTGATCCTTATTCATGGGAGCATTTTGTACATATATCCATTAGGACTGGGCTCCAAAACTCACTATGTAGCTTCTTGCTCATGATGAGTCACAGAAGAATAACAGATTAATACTCGGAGACAAGGCTTTAAAGGAAGGACAGGATCTTACATATCTAAACCAGCTTTTCAGATAAACAGTCTTGTCTTATTCTATTTTCATAGCTCAGTTATTCAATAACTACTTCCATCAAGGCCAAATGAGTTCATAGGTTTTCTCCCCTTCCATATGGGTATATGAATTCCCTTTTAAATTAAGCTAGGATTATATCTATTCCCTATGTTCCGTTGAGTCTTCATATTATAGCACCAGATCCATGTTAAACACAGGTTGTTGTCTTTAAGAATATGAGTTTTCTCTCTGAAGTAACCATTCATGGCCTTGTATACAGTGTTTCCTAAACTTGCATATGCTATGAGCACCATACCTATTCAAAATACTAAGAGAATATGTGTGTGTGAGTCTGTGTCTGTGTCTGTGTCTGTGTCTGTGTATAGTTTGGGCAAGAGGGTCACACGATGTGTGGTGAGAGAAGCATATGAAAAAGCTGAAGTAGAAGTTACACATGGGGAGTTATATACACAGTGGGGTCTAGAGCCTGTGTTCATTGAGAGCAAAGATATATGTGTAGCTAGAGTTTTCCTGCCTGGCCCACAGTCAGGACATATCTATCTCACCTGCCAGTTCCACAGTCACTCAGACCTATCCAAGTAAAACACAGAGACTTATATTGCTTACAAACTGTATGGCTACAGTAGGATTTTTTATCTAGTTCTTATATCTTAAATTAACCCATTCCTATTAGTCTATAAGTTGCCATGAGGCTCGTGGCTTACCGGTATCTTAACATCTTCTCTTGGCGGAAGCTGGCAGTGTCTCTCTGCCTCAGCCTTCCTGTTCCCAGAATTCTCTTCTCTGCTTGTCATGCCTATACTTACTGCCTGGCTACTGGCCAGTCAGCATTTCATTTATACAGAACGATATCCACAGAACTTCCTCTTTTCTTTTCTTTTTTTTCACAAAGGAAGATTTTAACTTTCATATAGTAAAATTAAATATATTATCAAATTAAACAATTATCAAGCAAGAATTACAGTTACAATATCTAGTCTATTTGTATTTGGCAAAATTAAAGAATATATTCTAGCTATCTTATGTTTGTGAGTCTAAGGTTTCATATCTAACTTATCTCTTATCATAACCAAGGAAATTATAACTATC
Source organism: Peromyscus leucopus (assembly GCF_004664715.2). NCBI lineage: Eukaryota > Metazoa > Chordata > Mammalia > Rodentia > Cricetidae > Peromyscus > Peromyscus leucopus. The sequence goes on along the minus strand of NC_051065.1, from coordinate 85,804,868 downwards.
TAGTCTTTAACTACAGCAAAGATCCAGAAGGATATACTATTACCTGAGAAACAGGAGAAGGATGCAAGCAACTTTCAGGAGTCTTACAGGGTAGACAGAGACAGCTGGCAGCCTGGACAGTCACCTAATGTTCCTTAGTAAATTTGTGGCATCTGTCTTCAGCCCACAGGCCTAGAGTCTCTTAGTAATTTCTCTCTGTGTCCTGTAGAATGTCTGGCAGTTTCTTCTGTGAAGTAGGAACCTAAAGGACAATTTTTCCAAGCAAAGTTCAGTGGTTACCTTCCTATGGGTCCTACATGTCCAGTTGATCAAGCAGTCCAGGCAAGAGCAGTTTCTTGCCCAAATGGCTATTTTTGCCAAGGTGAAGATAAACACCATATGGGATGCCCTCAATGCCCATCCTCCTCTCTGAAGTAAATTGGTGCTGCCTGGAGAAGACATGTCTCACTGTCCAGAAGGTGTAAATTTTTAAAATATTTTAAATGCCATTTTCTGTAGGTCTTTGAAGTATTTGAAGATCACTTACCTAATTGAATTATATCTATGTATACCTAGAAAACTTAACATGACTACAAGTATGATTATCATAGAAGACTAATTGTTAATCTGTATTTAATTGTCTATTACATTATTAAACTTGTATCAATAGGCTAAAATTCATAGCAATGTAAAACATTTTAAACAAGTTGCTCTTTAAAAGTAGATTTAATAATATTGTAGTTAGAATTTTCCTGCCTGGCCCACAGTCAGGACAAATCTCTCTCACCTGCCAGTCCTGCAGCTGCTCAGACCCAACCAAGTAAACACACAGAGACTTATATTGCTTACATTCTGTATGGCCACAGCAGGCTTATTGTTATCTAGTTCTCATATCTATAAGTTGCCATGAGGCTCGTGGCTTACCAGTATCTTAACATCTTCTCTTGGCGGCAGCTGGCAGTGTCTCTCTCTGCCTCAGCCTTCCTGTTCCCAGAATTCTCTTCTCTGCTTGTCCTGCCTATACTTCCTGCCTGTCTACTGGGCAATCAGCATTTTGTTTATACAGTGAGATATACACAGCAAAGATGTGGTGAACTTAGTGTGAGTTTCCATGAGGGGTTTAATGGGAAGAATTTTACATGTGCAGGCAAACACTCTGTAGGAAATAGTGTTAGGGAACAGTGAGAAAGACACCAATTCAGGGAATGAAAATGATGATGATGATCAAATGAGAAGTGCCAGAATGAATGGCTAGGTGGATTTGCTAAGAAAATAGCTAACCTGCAAATCACAGGTGGTTTTGACATTTGTGATCATAGTGTTTGTATTGAGGGACATAACAAATTATCTGCAACACAGGTAAAATTATGTTCCCTGACATAATTCTATGCATTTATATGAATGTGCCTCATGTACTGACACCATATATGTATGTATGTTTTGATTAAGCACTAAAATCATTTTCACAGAGTCCAACAAAATGGGAATTTAATTCACAATAGACAGCAACTATCTTAAAAAATACAGTTGATATAAAATGCTTTTCATTTAGATACTGCACTGATCATTTCTAAAAGGTTTTAAATTTTAATGAATATGACAGATTTTCTTGCATGTATAACACATGGGTGTCTGATATTGGACAGAACAGGGTGTCAGATCTGATGGAACTGATCAGGTTTCAAGCCACCATGCCTTCAGGCACTGGGAATTGAACCAGAGTCATCTGTGAGAACAGGATGTGCTCTTAACTGCTGGGTCATCATTTCAAATAGTCCCTGAAAATTATAATTTTAGTTGACTTATGACCATTTTTAAAACATATAATCCCACTTATGATTTCCCCCTTTCAATTATCTGTCCTTATATCTCTCCCAAACCAGAAACTGATTATCACATTCTCTGATGCATTTCATAGAAGCATGACACAGAACATCTACACTTAGTGATTATACGGAGCATATTTGATCTCCGTAGATATTGATACTCAGTACTGGATGAAGAAAGTTGATTATGGAAGATATTTTGTGTATGCTACACCTGCCCCATACCTGAGTGAATCATCACAGAAACCTGTCTTATTGGCTGGAAAGACTTTACAAGTAACACGTGTTTTATGGTTGGATTGACACAGTATCAGGCCTCTATCAGCTGGCTACCTCTACTTTTACCTCCTCCAAGAAGTTGCATTCTAAGAATATTCTACAGGTATATTGGACACAAGATATAATAAGATGGAGAAAACTTGGTCAGTCCCTGATCATCATAAATTAGTCTAATTAACACTTCTCTGGATGTCTATTTTTCCAGCACACTCCATTGTCTTGTAATAATGTGGTCCATCTATGATCTAATTCTTGGACTGCTGGTTAAACCTCCAAAGCACCCATAATGTATTATCTACAGAAGTGTGTGAAATTATGAGATTTTGATTTGTTTTCTTTCTCTCTTTGGTGTTGCACCAAAAGTCCAGAGTATTACTCACATGTTTCCTCATAGGTAGGCTCAATTTAATCTCCATGAATGAGAGGTACCACTCTGCAATATGTGGAATTTAATTTTTCCATGATAAAGCTCAGCAAAAATGACTGTAATATATATAATTATATCATGTATTATATCATATATATTATATATGGATGTATATATTACATATATATGAAATCCTGAGGCCCCAGATTTGCCTACCCTAGAGATAATAGCTGCTCCAATAGCTGCTAAACTAAATCTTTGCTCATCCATACCAGTCTCTCATCAACTCTTCCTGAGTCCACAAAGCCCTGGTAATACCAGTGTACCAATGTGTAGTCTGAAACTCATGTATTTTAAGCGATATTTCCACAGATGTTACATGCTGATAAACTATCTTTTATGAAAATAAAAGTAAAATAAAAAAAACATAAATTCTGTTTATATAGCAGTTGTCATGAACCCAACATTCTGCCTCCTGCTGATTTTAAGAGGAGCTTGGGCTTCTGATCCTCCTGAGCTGTAGGTGTTTTAAACAGGAGTGAGTATCTAGAAGAAGCCTTTTTCACCTCTGAAGACAATGCATTTTTAGGGTCATCAGCTTCAAGTGATGTGTCAATGAAATGTGCTCAGACAAGACCCAAGAAGTGGACAGATTTATGGAGATGTGTATTGTTTGCAAAATTGATCAAGAACCCGGGACCCTTTTTCTCTTATTTGTATTTTACAGTCATTGTCAAAACCAAGGCTGGTGTCTTTGACTAGATAAATGTGTGTTAGTATTATCATCTGCTGGAGAAATCAGTAATAGGACAAGGTGGAGCCTAGAAGAAAAACTACAAGGATGATGATCAATGTAAATGCTAGTGTACTTAGGAAAAAAATGTGTGGAAATCCAAAGCCAGTGGTATTCATCACTCTGACTGAATAGAGTAAAAGGGATAATTGTGCAAATATAGTCAGGTACTCATGTAAACATAAACGCACACCCCATTTCTTTCTATAAAGAAGGTGTATCAATTCCTACAAACATATTCTGTCCCTATTCACAGATAATGATGTTTCACAATGGAGATACACTGAGTAATATCATGTGTATTTGAAATATCATAAGCAAAATGTTCATTTGGTAATTCCTAACGATATTCTGCTATACTCATGCATTGGTGCCCAGCCCAACTGTCATTAGAGAGGCTTCACCTAGCAACTGATGGAAACCGATGCAAAGACTCACAACCAAACATTAGGCAGAGCTTGGGGAATCCTGTGGAAGAGGGGTAAGAAGGATTCTATGACCTAGTGGTGCCAAGGGCATCACAAGAAAATCCACAGAACCAACTAACCTGGGCTCACAGGGGCTCACAGAGACTGAGCTGACAACCAGGGGGCCTGTGTGGGACTGACCTAGACCCCTCTGCATATGTTATGTTTGTGTAACTTTGTCTTCATGTGAGACTTCTAACAGTGAGAGGAGGGACTGTTTCTGACTCTGTTGTCTGCTGTTGGGACCCATTCCTCCTAGGGAATGTCTTATTTAACCTTAATAGAAGAGGAGGTGCCAAGTCTCACTGAGACTTGATATGCCATGGCTGGCTAATATTCATGGGGTGCCCACCTGTATCTGAAGAGAAACAGTGGGTGGGGGAGGGGAGGAACTGGGAAGAAGGAAGAGAGGGTAAATTTTGGTTAGGATGAAAAACAAGAAAATAAATTTTTAAGAAATTTCATTTGATACACATATCCTACCAAATATCTCAAGCTGGAATATGCTCAGAAACATACATTAATATACAATGGGACAGAAATGTTTAATATAAAGCCACTGACTAGCACACTGTTTAATACCCAATGCAGTTAGTATATACA